>NC_057799.1:119021783-119052047 GCF_018294505.1 Triticum aestivum
GGGGGCAGGGGCGGCGGACATTATTCTCGCTCGCGCCCTCCCGTCCCTTTGCTCTCACTCCGCTCATTGCAACCGACGCACTGCGGCGCCCGTTGCTCCGACCAGAACTCCTTCGCCGTCCATCTTCCTTCTTCTTCCTTCGATCATGTCGCTGCCATCAGGCTCTTGGATGGGCTCGAACGTCACCTCCGAGGACATCGCCCAGCTTCGGGCGACGCGGCGCCTGCCGCGGGAGACGGACGTCGGCGTCCGCCTGCCGCACGGCGAGCAGAGGCCTCAGCCCGAGGGGCAGGAGCGCGTGGTCTTCCTCACGCACTTCGAGCGCGGGTTCGGGCTGCCGGCGAGCACCTTCTTCCGCGTGTTCCTGGAGTTCTTTGGGCTCCAGCCGCAACATCTTAGCGTCGGCGCCATCGTCCAGCTCTCTGGCTTCGTCACCCTCTGCGAGGGGTACCTGGGGGTCGAGCCTACGATCGACCTCTGGGCACGCTTCTTCTCCTTGAAGCAGCATGGCCCGTCGGCCGGGTAGTTCGCCGATTGCGGCGCTGCCGTCATCTTGAAGCGGTCGGGGGCAGATTTCCCCAAGATCCCGCTGGAGGACTCTGCCAAGAAGTGGCAGAACTCCTTCTTCTACGTCCGCAACCTTGGAGCGGATCGCATCAATCTTCCGGCCTTCGCCATCGCACCGCCGCGGGCGAAGACGAACTGGGGCTACTCGCCCAAGCGCCCGTCGCAGGAGATCGTTAATCTCTGCGAGCGGGTGACGGTGATGAGGACACAGGAGGGGCTCACCGGCACCGACCTCCTCGCCGCGTTCATCATGCGCCGGGTCCTTCCGCTTCAGGGGCGCTCCTGCCTCATCGGTGAAATGGTCGGCCTTCAAGACCCCAACTGCATGGGGTCGACGCGGCTGTCCGCAGAGCAGGTCACGCGCGGCGTGAATGACATCTCCAAGGCCAACCTTGGGGAGGACTGGCGGTTCGGCAAGGCGCCGTACAGCCAGTTGAACCCGGTGCCGCAGGTGAGTGTTTGGTCTTCTCACTTTGCTGCCGTGCACCTTCTCATCCGTCCTGACGCGACGCGGGGGGTACTTCTGAACGCGATTCGGCATCCTTACGCCCGGGCCCCGTCGCAGGTGGAGCCGGTGGCGCCAGAGGAGACCGTGGCTCAGGGCGGGGAGGAGGAGGCCGAGTCCGACGCCGGCGCTGGGCGTCGCGCGGGTAAGTCTCGTGTTTTTCTTCATGTGTCTTGAATTGCTGACCGCGGCACGAAACGGTCGGTGCTGACGCCAGTTGTTGGTGTAGTGGCGTTGGGCGGGGGAGGCGGCGACGCGGGCGGAGCCGGGTCCTCGCATAGCGCCGCCCGCATGGGAAAGACAGCGTCACGCCGCGACCCCGGGCCCCGAAGCGCACGGCGGACCCGGCCGGGCACGGGAGGCCAACCCCGGTCCCGGTCTTGGCAGGGTAAGCTTCATCTCTCATCTGCGCTTGGATTTTTTCTTGAGCTAGTCTTGTTTCCTTTCTGCTCAATCTGTCTTCTTCTTCTCCAGGTCGCCAATCGCGCTGGCGAGGGCGGCGGCGGAAGCCGCGACCGCCGAAGGGGTCGTGTTCCGCAGTAGCCGGTCCGACCTTGCCGACCAGGCCGAGGTGGAGGGACGGGCCGACTCGGACCTCGGCCTGTATCCGAACGACGCCTTGGCCTTGGCCTGGCGGGACAGGAACCGGGCCGAGGCGGAGCTGGAGGCGGCGTCGGTCCGGGCTTGGACCGACGCGGCGGCGGCATGGGTGCGACCCAGCGCGAAGCCGGTCTGGCGCGAGATGCCGGAGGGCACGGTGGTGGCGGCGACGGTCTTTGAGCCGTCGTCGGTGAGGGAGCGCGGCCGTGGAGGCCGGGCTGAGGTGGTGATCCCCGACCGAGGGGTCGTGGAGGTGGAGGATGACACCCCGCTGTGGGCCGACGTGGCCGAGCGAGCGGGGACTGATGGTGGTGGAGGCAGCGTCGTTTTGGAAGAGACGCCGCGGGCGGCGGTGTCGAAGACGCCGCCGGTTTTGGAGGAGGCACCGCGGGCGGCGGTCACCCCGGCAGCTGGGCCGGAGACGGCGACGCAGGGCGTCCCGGAGGAGGTGCTGGCCGCGTCGCGAGCGGCCAGCGGGGAGTACGCTTTGGTGCCCCGGCAGGGAGAGCGCCGAGCTGCCGTGCCGCAGCCGGCGCGGAGCGGGGGCGCCATTGTCTTCGGGCCTCAGACCCAGGAGGAGGCGGCGCTGGACGCCGTCAGTCGCCGCCTGCGAGGCCGGACGGAACGGCTCGAGGCCTTCGCCCAGGCCGAGGTGGAGCGGTCGCGCGACCTGGAGCGCGCCGTTCTGGTAAGTCTTCTTGCAATTTTCTTCTTTGTGGGGGCGCCAGCGCACACACTGGGTGTAGCCCCCGAGGTTCGGGCCAACTACGTAGTAGTTGGGTTGAATCTTTAGAGTGTTGGCCTTGCTCTGATTTCTGCTTTCTTCAGCATCTCGACGCCTTCCGGGTCGCCGCCTACAATCGTCTCCTGGGCAAGCACCGAGAGCTTGTGGAGTGGCTTGCTGCCAAGGAGGAGGAGCTCCGCGTCACCGCAGGTATTCTTGTGCTCTTTTCTAGTGGGGGCGCGCTAGCGCACCCACTATGTGTAGCCCCCGAGATTCGGGCCAACTGTGTAACAGTTGGGCCAAATCTTAAGTCTTGCTTTTTTCTTCTGCTGAGTCCTTCTTTTTCGCAGCCGAGGTGCTGTCCTGGCGGACTCGTCTGCTCCGGGCCGGTCATCACTACGACCGGCTCGTTGCCGACACCGACCGTCTTGGCGTCGAGGCCGCGCAGGCGAGGGCGGAGGCGGCCGCGGCTCGGCGGTCTCTTGATGAGGCCAACCGGCTGCACGAGCAGCTGGCGGGTCACAAGAGCCGCCTCGAGTCCGAGGTGGGGCTCCTTAAGGCGGAAGCCGCAAAGGTGGCAGAGGCGCAGCAGGCCCTGGTGGAGGCAGACCAGCAGCACGGCCAGCTGGCCGACGACAAGGGCCAGATCTAGGCCGAGGTGGATCGCCTGCGGGGGCAGGTCACCAAGGCTGAGGGGGCCCGTCAGGACGAGGACCGTCGCCGCGAGGCGCCGATAAGGCGGCCGAAGACAAGGACGCCGAGCTGAAGGCGGCCCTTGGCAAGGCGACCGATCTGGAGAAGGCACTCGAGGAGCGCGACCGCGCCATCGAGCGGGAGCGGTGTGGTACGTTGCTTGAGGCGCAGCACCTAAAAGAGTCCTTGTCCAGTAAGTGCTTTTTTCTTGTTGTTTGCCGGGCCGGGATCCGGCCTTTCTTCCTTGTTGTTCTTCTTCTAACTCGCTTCTTCCTTTGCGGCAGGGGCCTTTCCAGAGACGCAGCGGCTGGCGGAGGAAGCCGTCCGCTATCAGCGCGACCCGACCGACGTCGTTGGGTCCGGGACGGATCCGCGGGTGGCCTGGACCTTCCCGGAGATCATCGCCGCCGCTGAGGCCCGCCTACAGGTCCTGGGAACGCAGTTGGGGTGGCTGTTCCAGGCCGGCACCGCAATGACGGCGGCCCTATGGCCGGACTCCGTCCAACCGAGCAGCTTCTCGCGCCTGGCGCGTTGGTTGGAGATGGGGCCGGACCGGCTTGGGGAGTGGCGCGTCTCCACCACTCGTGCCGGTGCTGAGATGGTGCTCCGGTTCACGCTGTCCTGGCATCCGGACCTGCAGCTGGACATGTTGATGGGCCAGCGGTCCGATTCGGAGCAGCTCTTGCAGCAGCAAGCCGGCCAGCTCGCCTCCCGGGCCAGCTACATCGCCGAGTTCACCTTCCACGACGAGTTCCATCCGGAGCGGACGGAAGACGGCGGGGCCGTGAACGGCGACGACTACGGCTTGCTCCATCACGACCCGGAGGGGAGCTCGGAGGAGACGGGTGTCTACCGCGACGCGGATGCTGAGGAGGGCACCGGCACGACCCGGAGGCCTCGAGGGGAGAGCCGTCGATGTCGCGACGCGACGCTGGAGACGCCTGAGACACTTTGTGTAAAATTTGTTAAATAGCAGGTCCACCCACCCACTGGGGTTTTTAGGGTGTAATGAACTCGGGCCGTGGGCCTTTTCTTAAATACTTGTGTAGATGTCGTGGGTGCTTTTGCTTTTTTGCCTTCCGTTTTTTGGACCGATTTCATGCGCTTTTCCTTTCTCAAACCTCCCCCCCCCCGCAAGTCAGACGGCCGAGGCTCCGGTCCGTGACAAGGAGTTCGGTTCTTTGAGAGGAGCGCGCAGGACTTGGGTCCCTTGAAACGTTGAGCGCGAGCGAAACACCCACTGGGCCGGCTGGCGGCAATCCGGCAAAGCCGGTTGGCGAGCGGCCGGTCGTGCGGCTGTTCATTTGATGAACGGTGGGCCGGGTTGATCGACCCGGCAACCTTTGGCTTAGTGTATGAAGCGTAAAGGAGCTTTGGCCCGTTGTGCTTGCCAGCCGACAGCCAAAGCTGGATCTGTGGCTTTAGGGCAAAGTGGGGGACCGCGGCATCCTAACTTTATCAGGAATCACCAAGTAAGGCGGCGGGGTAGCGACCGAGCCGGCCAGCCCCCGAGCCCCCGGGTCGAGCGAGTCGGACCGGTGGCCGGGTTTAGTGGTATAGTGATGCAAGAAAATAGGGACGCAATAAATTGGTCGACAAAAGGCAGCCCCCGAGTCTCGTTCGGGGACCCCATAGTTTCATGCGTTTACAAAAGGCGATGATACATACGCTCGTGCGGCTAACTGGAAAACGGGCGGAGGAGTTCCGCGTTCCACGGCCGGGTCGTTTCTTCACCGGCGGTGTCCTTCTTGCGCTTCCTTGACTTGCGTGCGTCGATGAGGTAGTAGGCGTTGCGGTCGCGCAAGGCCCTGCTCACGATGAATGGGCCCTCCCATGGAGGGGACAGCTTGTGCTGGCCTGCCTGCTCTTGGACGAGTCGGAGGATGAGGTCGCCCTCACGGAACGTGAGGGGCTTGATCTTCTTGCTGTGGTAGTGCCTCAGGCCTTGCTGATAGATGGCCGAGCGACTGAGCGCCAGGAGGCGTGCTTCTTCGAGCAGGTCGATGCCATCTTCGCGGGCTTCTCTGGCTTCGGCTTCGGTGTACATCACGAAGCGCGGCGAGTCAAACTCGACGTCGGTCGGGATGATGGCTTCGGCTCCGTAGACAAGGAAGAACGGGGTGAACCCGGTCGACCGATTCGGCGTGGTGCGTAGACTCCAGAGAACGGCTGGCAACTCGTCAAGCCAGCTGCCGGGTGAGCGGATGAGTGGCTCGACGAGTCGCGGCTTGACGCCGGATAGGATGAGTCCATTGGCCCGCTCGACGTGCCTGTTGGACTGCGGATGCGCAACGGAGGCCAGGTCGAGGCGGATGCCGGAGACGGAGCAGTATTGCTCGAGCGCGCCCTTGGCGAAGTTGGTGCCGTTGTCGGTGATGATGCTGTTCGGCATGCCGTAGCGCACCGCTGTGTCCTTGATGAACCGGACGGCTGTTGGCCCGTCCAGTTTCTTGATTGGTCTTGCCTCGATCCAGTTGGTGAATTTGTCCACTGCCACCAGCAAGTGCGTCATGCCGCCTCGAGCGGTTTTGAAGGGTCCCACCATGTCGAGTCCCCAGACCGCGAAGGGCTAGGCGATCGGTATGGTGCGGAGTGCTGACGCCGGCTGGTGGCTGTGTTTGCTGAAGCGTTGGCATCGCTCACACTTGAGGACGAGCGACTCAGCGTCTTGGAGGGCTGTGGGCCAGTAGAAGCCGTGGCGGAACGCCTTGGCCACCAGGGATCGTGATGTGGCGTGGTGCCCACATTAGCCTTGATGTATGTCGAGGAGGATGTCGATGCCCCGCTCCTGCTCGACGCAGCGCTGGAACACGCCGGTGGAGCTACGCTTGACGAGCTCGTTCTTGGTGATGCTGTAGGCGGACGCCCGGCGCTGCACTTGCCGAGCTTCGGTCTCTTCCATGGGGAGAACCCCGTTCTCCAAAATTTCTGATATTGGGAGGGCCCAAGATGGAGCCGTCACCACGGCGAAGACGACCACCAGGGTGGGTTCCGAGTCGGCAGCCCCCGAGCTGGGTTGAGCGGCCCCCGGGTCGGGGATGGCGATGACCGGGTCCGGGACGATGGTGGCCGGGTCGAGCTGAGCAGCCCCCAGGCCGGGTTCAGCAGTCCCCGGGCCAGGTTGAGGTGCGGCCGGGTCATCTGGAACGTGGATGGACTCGGAGTCCGGCGATGGCTTGACGGACGGCTTGCGTAGGTGCTCGAGGGAGACGTCGGACGGGATGGCTTGTCGTGACGAGGCGATCTTGGCGAGCGTGTCGGCTACTTCGTTCTCCGCGCGCGGGACATGGAGGAACTCGCAGCCCTCGAAGGATCCGGACAGCTTCTGGACGAGGAAGCGGTAGCTTGCCATGTTGGAGTCGCGGGCGTCCCATTCGCCGGAGCATTGTTGCACCACCAGGTCCGAGTCGCCGTAGCACAGGATGCGCCGGATGCCGAGTTCCTTGGCAAGCCGGAGGCCGTGCACAAGGGCTTCATACTCAGTGACGTTGTTGGAGGCGGCGAAGTTGATCTTGAGCGCGTAGCGGAGCCGGTCGCCGTTCGGGGACGACAGTACGATGCCGGCCCCCAAGCCGAGTCGCATCTTGGACCCGTCGAAGTGCATGCGCCAATGCGTCGAGTCGGGAGGCGGTGGCAAGTACTGGGTCTCGGTCCAGTTGATGAGGAAGTCGGCCAGGGCTTGAGACTTGATCGCGGTGCGGGGCTCGTAGAAGATAGTGTGGCCGGCTAGCTGGATCGCTCATTTGGTAACCCAGCCAGAGGCATCCCGGCACCCGATGATTTCTCCGATAGGCGCTGTGCTGACCACGGTGATGACGTGCTCTTGGAAATACTGCTTCAGCTTCTTGGCGGTGAAGTACACGCCGTACCACATCTTCTGGTAGTGCAGGTAGTTCTGCTTGGAGATGGAGAGCACCTCGCTCAGGTAGTAGACTGGGCGCTGGACGGCTTGGATCTTGCCCTTCTCTGGTCGCTCGACCACCAGCACCGTGCTGACCGCCCGCGAGGTCGTGGCTATGTAGAGCAACAGCGGCTCCTTGTCGGTCGGCGCGGCTAGGACTGGTGCGGTGGAGAGCATGCGCTTGAGGTCTTGGAAGGCCTCGTCTGCCTTGTTGTTCCATTCGAACGGGCTCGTCTTCTTCATGAGCTGGTACAGGGGTAGCGCCCTCTCGCCCAGTCGGCTTAGAAACCGGCTGAACTTCTGGACATCGAGCAGCCGAGCCGGCTTGCGCATGCGCTCGATGGCCTTGATCTTCTCCGAGTTCGCCTCAATGCCGCGTTCCGAGATGAGGAAGCCGAGTAGCTTTCCGGCCGGGACACCGAAGACGCATTTTTCCAGGTTAAGCTTGACCTTGTATTCGTGGAGGTTGGCGAAGGTTTCCTTTAAATCGTCGAGGAGCGTGAGGTGCTGCTTGGTCTTCACCATGATGTCGTCCACGTATACGTGGATATTGCGGCCGAGTTGCGGCAGCAGGCATTTCTGCATGCAGCGCTGGAAGGTGGCACCGGCGTTCTTCAAGCCGAACGACATGGTGATGTAGCAATACGCCCCAAAGGGCGTGATGAAGGACGTCTTCAGGGCGTCGGCCGGGTCCAGCTTGATCTGGTGGTAGCCGGAGTAAGCGTCCAGGAATGACAGGAGCTCACACCTGGCGGTCGAGTCGATGACTTGGTCGATCCACGGGAGGGCGAACGGATCCTTGGGATAGGCCTTATTGAGGCTGGTGTAGTCGATACACATGCGCCAGGTCTGGTTCTTCTTCAGGACGAGGACTGGATTGGCCAGCCACTTGGGGTGAAACACTTCCATTATGAAGCCGGCCGCCAATAGCTTGGCGACCTCTTCACCAATGGTTCTTCTCTTCTCTTCGGAAAATCGTCGTAGGGGTTGACGGACAGGCTTGGCGTCCTTGCGGACGTGAAGTTTGTGCTCGGCGTACTTCCTCGGGATACCCGGCATGTCCTTGGGGGTCCCTGCGAAGATATCCCGGTTCTCACAGAGGAAGTCGACGAGGTCGCCTTCCTATTTGCCATCGAGGCGGGCGCCTATGACAACGTACTTGCTGCAGCTGGGGTCTTCTGGGTTGAGCTTCACTTTCTAGGTCTCCTTGGAGGGCTTGAAGGCGGCCTCATCGGCCGGGTCTGTGGTCGGGATTGACGCGGTGGAGGCCTCGCCTGCCAGGGCGACGATCCGGTCGAGCTGGCGCCGCTCCTCGGCAATGACCAGCGACTCGGCCAACTTGGCGCCGTCTCGGGCGCACTCCAGGGACTTGCGGTAATCGCCGGCGATGGTGATGAGGCCCTTGGGACCCGGCATCTTCATCTTCAGGTACGCGTAGTGGGGAACCGCCATGAACTTGGCGAGCGCGGGCCGGCCCAGCAACGTGTGATACGCGCTGGATAGGTCCACCACCCCGAACCAGATCGGTTCGCGCCAGAAGTGGCTGCTGTCACCGAACAGGACATCTAGCCAGACCCGGCCAATGGGAGAGCAGGAGAGGCCGGGTACGATGCCGTGGAAGATCGTTCGGGTTGGCTCCAGGTCCTCGGCCTTGAGGCCGAGCTTGGTCATCGTGTCGCGGTAGAGGATGTTGATGCCGCTGCCGCCGTCGATCAGGACTCGGGAGAACTTGCATGTGCGCCGCGCGACGATGGTGGGGTTGAGGATGAGGGCGTAACCACCCGGGCTTGGCATGACTGCCGGGTGATCCTCCCGGGTCCAGGTGATCAGGCGATCCGACTAATGCATGAACTCCGGCTTGGCCGGGACGACGGTGTTCACCTCCTGCCGAAGGAGGCGCTCGCTGCGATTGTCGTCGCCGAGGCTGGTGAAGACGACGTAGGCCGCGCTCTGGTCCGGGTAGGCGTCGTCGCGCATCGCGCCGCCAGCTGGAGGCGGCGGTGGAGGCGGAGGCGGGGGTGGAGGCGGAGGCGGCTGTCCCGCGCCTGGAGCCGGAGCCGGAGGGGGCGGGACATCGCCCCTCATGACGCGCTTCGTGATGGTGCACTGCCGAAGCGTGTGCGTGGAGGGTCTTGCGCCGCTGTGGTGCTTGCAGGGGGAGTCGAGCATCTGCTCGAAGCTCATGGCGGGTTGCCATGCCGTCTTGCCGGTTTGCCGGCGCTTCGCCGCCGGGTCCGCCGCGGGCTCGGTGGCCGCGACGAGCCGGTTGTCGTGACGCGGCGCCGGCTGGTCGGCCTTGCGCTTGTTGTTCTGGTGATGCTGCCGGTTGCTTTCACCGGCCGGCTTCGGAGGGGGAACCGGCTTTGCCTTGCCGGCTTCATCCAGCGCCACCTGGATCTTCATGACGGAGTTGGGTTGGCGTACTTGTCCGCCGTCACCATGAGCGCGGCCATGGTGGCCGGCTCGGAGCGTAAGAGCTTGTGCTTGAGGAGGGTGCCATCTCGGCATCCGCTGATGAAGTACTGGATCGCCTGGACTTCATGGACGCCCTCGCAGCTGTTCCGGAGCTCGGTCCAGCGTGCGAGGTACTCGCGACCGGTCTCCGTAGGCCCTTGCACGCACATGGCGAGCTGGCTAGGGCGGCCGGGTCGCTTGTAGGTCCCCGTGAAGTTGCGGATGAAGGCTTCCTCGAAATCCACCCACGTGTTGATGCTGCCCACCGGCAGGCTGTTCAACCACGTGCCGGCCGACCCTTGGAGCATGAGCGGTGCGTAGCGCACGGCAACACGACGATTGGCACCGGTGATGCCAATGGCCGTGGTGTAGTCGGTGAGCCAGTCTTCTGGCTTCACCGTCCCATTGTACTTGGGGGTGTCGCGGGGGAGTATGAACCCTTTGGGGAAGGGCTCCTCCCGGATGCGCGGGCCGAAGCACGCTGGCCCGATAGCGCCGCTCTCCTCCACCTCTAGGGAGCGAGCGAGCTGATCGAGGTGGTGGCGATCGTCGTGGTCGTCAATGGCGCGCGGGCCGAGTCGACTTCCAGCCAGGCCACGGCGGGCCGGGTCGGTTGGAGCCGGACGCCAGCCATGCTGGCCGGGTCCGCGCTGGGTTTCTAGGACGGGCTCGTCGCCCAATCCGCCGACGGCTGTGGCGGCCGAATCGCGCCGAGCCCGGGCTCGGCCGGAGTGCACCTCGCCGGGTGGCGAGGAAGCGGTGTGCAGAAGTTCGCCAGGCCCGCCCAGGCGGGCGGAGCCGGATCCCGCCGGCTTGGCGAGGTGGTTGAGGCGGTCCTGCTGGGTGTTGGCGGCGTGGAGGAGTTCACGCATCTGCCTGATGCGCTCTTTCAGCTCCTAACCCGCGAGCTGGTCCAGGCCGACTGCGGCTGCCTGGGCAGCGCGCATGTTCTTCGCTGGGGTCTCGTAGACGGTTGGGACGGCGCCGAGGGCCCGGCCGATCGCTCCTCCCCAGGCACGCACATTGGCGACCCAGCTTGGCTCGGCCGCGGCGGGCGTGAATCCGTATGCGGCGTCGCGCTCCAGCTGAGCGGCGTCCAAGCGACGCTGAGTGGCGGCGAGCTTCTCAGATAGGTCCAGCATCTGCTGGCGCCTTTCCTCGAGCTGGGTTCGGGCCTCAGCGACGTTGGTGGCGTCGGCGTCGGTGCCGATGGGGATGCAGAGGCTCTGCATCACGGCGCGCAACGGATCGGACGGCTCGATCCGATCCGCTGCGGCCCTGGCTTCGGCAGCCTTCCTCGTCTTGCTCGACGAGGAGGAGGCACCGTCGCCGGTGACGAAAACCTCCACATGGACGTCCATTGCCCTGGCGGAGACACCGCCGCCGAGGGAGAGGGGAGAGTCGGAGTAGCTGAGCACCTCGCTAGGGTACTCGTCGGCCGCGAACGCATCGGAGATGCGCAGCGCGGCGAAGGAGGCGACAAGCGCACCGACGATGTCGTCCGCCAGCGCGACGGACTCGTCGGCGTAGGAGATGGGCCCCGTCCGAAGCATGCTCCCGACAGCTCCTCGAGCTGCCCCACGGTGGGCGCCAACTATCGTGGTGGGCGCACGACAGATGCCAAGGGATGGCTAAAGAGAGGAGGCGGCTCGAGGGCGCTGGTGGGCTCCAGAGGCGAGGTTGGCATGAGCGGGCGCGGGACGCTGGACATACCCAGGTTCTGGGCTCTCTGGAGAGATAATACCCCTAGTCCTGCCGAGCGTAGTTGGATGATCGATAGTACAATGTTGCTCCTGGAGCTGTATGGAGGAGGAAGGAAGCTGGCCAAGGCTTGGGCTGCTCCTTCTCTCCGGTGTTGCTATTTCGTGGCTAGTCCTCCTGCTTCGTCCCCTTCGAATGATCGTGGGCTCCCGGGGGGTTTTATAGTCCAACCCCCCGGGGGTACAATGGTAATGTTACAAGTCGGTGGGTCCGTGTTGTCGGTGTCCGGGGTCCCGGGCTGGGCCCCGCTGAGGGCTTGTGGTTCGCCGGGTTCCCCTAGGCGCGGGCCTCGCAAGCCTAGGGGGACTGTGCGCCGTCTTGTCGATCGTCAGGGCGTGGCCGAGTTGAGCCGCGTAAAGTGCTCTCCGTCAGGTTGCTGCTTGCTGTCGTCAGCGGTGAGGGTGGGGGCACTGTTGCCACGCCGGCCCTGGTCAGCGGGTAGGTGAGGGGCACTGTTGCCACGTTCCTACTGACCAGAGGCATGGGCGGGGCACTGTTGCCCCGGTCATCGTTGATTGAAGTCTTGTCCCCATCGTACGGCCTGGATGGGACGGGAGTTGACCCGCGGCTGGATTGCGTAGCACGCCATGGGTGGCGCTGGCTTGGTGAGGAGGCTTTGGCCGTGCCGGGTTCGACCGTCTTACACCATTTGTTGGGGCCGAGTCGACGTGTCTTGCCGGGTCGGCTAGTCTGGCCGGCTTGCGGGGCTTGGCCGTGTCGAGCGACCCGGCCAAGCGTGCGCCGGTATTGAGGGGCGGTGCCAGCCCCGTTGTTTTTGAAGAGGATCTGGGTTCCGTTGCCTGCCCGGGGTCCATCCCCCCGACAGGTTCGGTCCATGGGACAATGACTGCCATAATGAGATGGGCCGACGGTGTTATTTCGGTGGCTGAGCCCCCGATACTATCGGTGTGTTCGGGATTTGGGGTTGTATTCAGATCTGGACTGTTGTTGCCGCCCTCCCTTGCCACACCACGGATGGCTTGAAAAGCCTTTCCAGGAATATGTTAGGTGGGACGGGGTCGCGCTTAGCGCCGATGCAAGCAAGGACGTCCGCCACCTGGTTACTTTCTCGGGCGACATGATGAAATTCAAGCCCCTCGAACCGAGCTGGCATTTTTAAGACGGCATTGCGATAAGCTGCCATCTTTGGATCTTTGGCATCAAAGTCTCCGTTTATTTGAGATATTGCGAGGTTTGAATCCCCGCGCACCTCTAGGCGTTGTATGCCCATGGACACGGTCATCCGAAGACCATGCAATAGGGCCTCGTATTCGGCTGCGTTGTTGGAGTCTGTGTATAGTATTTGGAGTACATACTGGACGACGTCTCCAGTGGGGGATGTTAACACGACTCCCGCTCCTAGCCCCGCCAGCATTTTGGAGCCGTCAAAATACATAACCCGGTTGGAATATGCGCCGTACTCTTTAGGGAGTTCGGCCTCTGTCCATTCGGCGATGAAGTTAGCCAGCACTTGGGATTTGATGGCTCGTCGTGGCTTGTATGTTACGTCAAATGGAAGTAGCTCTATGGCCCATTTGGCGATCCGTCCCATGGCATCACGGTTGTTTATTATGTCATTGAGTGGGACTTCAGAGGCCACCGTGATTGAACACTCCTGAAAGTAGTGCCGTAGCTTTCGGGATGCCATGAAGACCACCTATGCTATCTTTTGGTAATGGGGGTACCGGGATTTGCATGGTGTGAGGACAGTAGATACGTAGTATACTAGTTTTTGGAGCAGAAATTTGTGTCCGTCCTGTTCTCGTTCGACGACGAGCATGGCGCTCATCACCTGATGTGTTGCCGATATGTATAGCAACATGGGTTCACCAGCGTTTGGTGCGGCCAGGATTGGGTTGCTTGCTAGGAGGGCCTTTATTTCCTCCAGTCCGGCAGTCGCCGCGTCTGTCCATTCGAAGTTATCTGTGCGCCGTCAGAGGCGATAAAGTGGCAGTGCCTTTTCTCCTAATCGGGAGATAAAGCGACTAAATGCTGCCACGCAACCAGCTAGTTTTTGGACTTGTTTGAGGTCTGTTGGCGTAACCAACTGTGATAGAGCTCGGATTTTAGCTGGATTTGCTTCTATTCCTCCATTGGAAACGATGAAGCCCAGCAATTTTCCAGCGCGGACGCCAAAGACACACTTTTTCGGGTTGAGTTTGATGTCATACGCACGGAGGTTGTCGAATGTAAGACGTAAGTCATCTATTAGTGTTTCGACGTGCCTAGTTTTGATGACAACGTCATCGATGTAAGCTTCTACCGTCTTGCTGATCTGCTTCTCCAGGCATGTTTGAATCATGCGTTGGTATGTGGCGCCAGCGTTCTTGAGCCTGAAGGGCATGGTGTTGAAGCAGAATGGCCCATATGGGGTGATAAATGCTGTTGCAGCTTGATCGGACTCCTTCATTTTGATTTGATGGTATCCGGAATATGCATCGAGGAAACACTGTGAGTCGTGTCCTGCGGTGGCGTCAATGATTTGATCAATGCGGGGGAGGGGGAAGGGATCCTTAGGGCAAGCCTTGTTGAGGTCTTTGAAATCGACACACAGGCGCCAGGATTTGTCCTTCTTTGGTACCATATCCAGGTTTGCCAGCCAGTCCGAATGTTTGATTTCTCTAATGAATCCGGCCTCGATAAGTTTGGCCAGCTCCTCCCCCATGGCTTGTCGCTTGGGTTCGGAAAAGCGCCGCAGTGTTTGCTTAACTGGTTTAAATCCCTTTAATATATTGAGGCTATGTTCGGCCAGCTTGCGTGGGATCCCTAGCATATCTGAAGGGTGCCAGGCGAATATATCCCAGTTTTCACGCAGGAATTCGCGTAGTGTGGCGTCGACTGTCGAGGATCACATCGTCCCTGTCCATCGTGGAGCGTAGTGCGGTTAGTTCTTCGGCCGCAAGGGCTTCGGATAGCGCCTCAAGGGCGAGGGATGTTGTTTTGTTTTCAGCGTGGAGTGCTATGTCCGGATCACTGACGAGGGTGATTATACCGTTTGGTCCGGGCATTTTGAGCTTCATATACCCATAATGAGGTATGGCTTGGAAGCATGTAAAAGTGTCCCGCCCCAACAGGGCGTGGTATCCGTTGCTGAAAGGGGCCACTTGGAAAGTGATTTCTTCAAACCGATAATTCTCACGCGTGCCGAATACCACGTCAAGTGTGATTTTTCCCGTGCATCGCGCCTCCCGACTGGGAGTGATTCCTCAGAAGGTTGTGCTACTTTGCTTGATACGGCTCTTGTCTATTTCCATTTTGTGGAGTGTGTCCTCGTAAATGAGGTTTAGTCTGCTGCCGCCATCCATGAGGACCTTTGTAAGTCAAAACCCGTCCATGATGGGACTGAGGACTAATGCGGCTGGAACTTGGACTGTCCTGTATTTCGGCTCGTCACCGGCATTGAATGCTATAGCCGTGTCGCTCCAAGGGTTTATTGCAGCGATTTGGCAGACTTCGGCGAGGTCACGAAGTGCTCTTTTGCGTTTGTTGTTTGAAGCGAATGTCTTGAAGACCGTCAACACTCTTGTGTCGTCGTCTTCTGGAGGGTGCTGTTCTGGGGCGTCCTTGATAAGGATGTCCTCGCCGCTCTTGGCTACCTGCCGGAGTATCCAACAAGCTCTAAGGATGTGGTTTGCCACGGTATCTGGCATTGTGTGTATTTTGCATGGGCCATCGAGCCATCCCTCCAGAACGGTGCCGTGCCGCGTAATGTGTTTATGTTTCTTGACTGTTGGACTGGGTGTGCCGCGGGGGCGCGCCCTCCTCGTTTGTAGAAGGAGTTTAGTTGGGACCGACGGTTCCCAGCAAGCTGCCTGAGTTTTCCAGGCGCTTTCCATCGCAATGTACTTGTGTACGATAGTTGCTAAGTCGGCGAACTTCAGTATGCGGCGGCGATTGATGGCGTTGAGGATTCCTTCTTCCGCGCAATTGTTGCGGAACGCTGATATCGCGTCCTCATCGTGGCAATCTTTTACCGTGTCTTTGACAAGGAGGAATCTAGCCCAAAAGTGGTGAACCGTTTCCTGAGACTGTTGTTTTACGCTCATAAGGGCATCTATGTCCGGGTGGGTGGGTGGAATTAAATCTGAACCCTGACCTGAACGATTATCCGGAGTCTGAAGACCTTCCGGACTCAACAGTCCGGGTTCCGGAATATCTTCTTGTCGGGGTAAACGACCACGGGTAGCCTAACCGACTACCCCTGGTTCTTCAGAAATTTTATCAGGCCTTTGGGCCTTCAAGCACTCCAAGCATTTGGGCCGCCTTCCCCGGCTGGCTACCACTAAAGACGACTCCCGGAAGGCGACCCAGCCTCACCGACTCCAAGAAGCCGGCCAAGAAGAACGCCGACTCCTAGAAGCCGGCCGAGACCACAACCGCCCCTACATAACGACGACCTGACAGGGCATGGCCATAGTGCGGCCCACGACCCCCGAAGCCCGAGGCAGGCATGGTTACAGGAGGCCGTACGGGAGGGATGTCTCCCGTGCGGCCGGGCACTGTAGCCACGCCAGCTACGACGTCATCCACGACCCACTCCTGCACGGCCCAAGGACTGCGGGCCCCTTCAGCCAGAGGGAGGCGTGAAGGCGGCCCGGCCTTTCCTAGTCGGCCAGGAGCATAGCCGGCCTCCAGAAGCCGGCGACTCCCTTCCTCGAAGCAGGAGCCCATTTAAGGAGACAAGACGAGGTGAGGCTACAGTGATAGCCCCCGACGCGGATCACTGTAGCCATGCTTACCTCGACAAAGCCCTCATCATCAGAGGCGCGGCTACAGTAAGCAGCCGCCGACAAGACCGTAGGCGGTGGGGCCGGCCTGCCAACCATGTAGCCGGCAGCCGGCGGGACCCAGCAGCCGGCGGAGGAGCCGGCAGGCGTAGACACTGACGGCTGGGGCCAGTTCCCAGTCGGATTACCATTGTACCCCCGGGGGGTAGGCCTATATAAACCCCCCGGAGCACCCATGCAAAGGGTTGGCACCTCTGCATGTTTGGCTTCCAAGCATAGCACACGCACACACACCATAGATAGAGAGAAGCAAGAGCTAGCCTTGTTCTTCCTCTCCCTTGATCCCAACAGCTCTAGGAGCGATTGTAGCTACTCTTTATCGAGCTAGTGATCATGCGGAGACCCCGCAGAGTAGGACTAGGGGTGTTATCTCCTCGGAGAGCCCCGAACCTGGGTAAGATTCGCCGGTGTGCATGTCTTCGCCTCATCCCGTTTCCAGGCACCGGCGACGTTTTATTGGCTCCCACAATGATAAGCCATCCTTTGGCATATGTCGCACCAACCACCCAACATTTGGCGCCCACCGTGGGGCCAGGTGCACCGTCGTCCGGAGAACTGTTCTGGACGGGAACCTTCTTCCTTCCCCGCGAGCGCAGCCAGCCTGCTGCGCCCGATGGCGCTTGCCCCGACGCGCTGCAAGGAGTCGACGACGCCTGCGTAGCGAGCCGCCTCGCCGATCTGCTCGGCGAGACTCGCATCTCCGACGAGCCTGCGTCCGATGCAGGCACCGACTACCCCGAGAGCCGCCTCGTCAGCCTCCTCGACCAACTTCACGTCTCCTGCGAGCCTGCTGCGGACATGGAGTCTGTCGGCTCCACCGACCCGATGCTCATCGACTCCGACACCGCGTCGCTCGACGCCTACCCCTCTGACGTGGTGGTCTTCGACGACCCACTCCCTTGAGCTGACAGCGGCAGCAGCGCTGTCACCGAAGTGCTGGTCATCAGCCACGTCTCCAACTCGGGCGGGAGCGCCCGCGACGCTCAGTAAGCAGCGATGCACGACCTCTCCATCCCCCTCCCGGCCGACGCCGACGCCGAGACCCTGGAGGCACGCCGTCTTGCCCTCATCACGGAGAGCAAGAAGATAGCCTCGATGAGACGCCTCACCGAGGCCCACCAGCGCGAAGTCGACCGCGCCGCCTTCGGGACGCCGCCGCCGAGCGGCCCGAGCCAAGCCGGCTTCGTCCAGAAGCGCGGCGCAGCCGTTGCCAGCATGCTGGGCGCAGATCGCCCCGTCTACGCCACCCCGCTCGAGAATCTGCGAGCCGCTCAGGCGGCAGCAGAGGAGCTCAATGGGCTGGGAGCCGATGAGCTCCCCTACATGACAAGACGGATCCAGCAGCTGATCGACGCGGCTGCAGAACGGCACGAAGCCGGCGCCCGAGCTGATAGCCATCCCCCGCGCCGGGAGCACGCCGCGACGTCCCGCTCGCCGACTGCGAGCGGCACGCGCCAGAAGAAAGACAAGGAGCCGGCTGCCAGCCGCAGCCGGACTCGCATCACTATCGAGCGCGACGCGGATGGCCGCCCTCGGGCGGTCGAACATCAGGGAAACCTGCCTCCTCCCCCGCCTCGAAGAGAAAGATGCCTCACTCCACCGCCTGTCACACATCCGACTCTTGGCGACCGACTCGGCCGCCGAGAAGGAGTCGGCGAGAGTGACGCCCGCCACAGGATCGACCGCCTTGCTCGGTCCCTGGCGTTAGAAGAAGAAGACGATGTCGGCCCGCCATGCTTTGGCCCCCGCATCCGCGACGAGCCCTTTCCCAAAGGGTTCTCGCTCCCCAGAGACACGCCCAAGTACAACGGCTCGGTGAAGCCGGAAGATTGGCTCATCGACTACTCCACAGCCGTTAGCATCGCCAACGGCAACCGGCGCGTTGCCGTGAAGTACGTCCCCCTGATGCTGCAGGGCACGGCGCGCACATGGCTCAACAGCCTCAAGCCATACAGCATCAACAGCTGGCTGGACTTCACCGAGGTTTTCGTCCGTAACTTCACCAGCACCTACAAGCGGCCTCCCAAGCCTCGCCAGCTCTCCCTCTGCGTCCAAGGGCCCAACGAGTCGACCCGCGACTACCTCACGTGATGGGCCGAGCTCCGCAACTCCTGCGAGGGAGTGCATGAGGTCCAGGCCATCGAGTACTTCACTGCCGGGTGCCGAGAGGGCACCCTCCTCAAGCACCGACTCCTCTGCGACGAGCCGGCTACCCTCGATGAGTTGCTGATCACCGCCGACAAGTACGCCACTGCCGACTCCTCCATGAAGACCAAGCTCCGAGTGGACGCCTCGGGGAAGGTAGTCGCTCCGGCTCCCAAGACGCCGGCTGGCGACCCAAACCGGCGCCCCCACCAGAACGACCACAAGCGCAAGGGCCCCATGCCGACTTCCTCCAGTCGGCAGGTGGCCACAGTTGAAGATGAGCAGCCCGAGGAGCGGCCCGCTCCCAAGAAGAAGGGAGGCCGGCCGCCCTGGCAGCCGTCCTTCTCCTACGAACAAGCACTCGATGCCCCCTGCAAGTTCCACAGCGGCGCGAAGCCGTCCAACCATACAACACGGAAATGCCACTGGCTCACCCGCATCACCAAGGGTGAAGGGATAGTGCCGCCTCCGCCTCCCGGCCCGCCGCCTCCAGCTCCCCAGCAGCCGGCGGCCCGGCCGGCAGTCGGCGCCATCCAAGACGAGTTCCCCGAAGCGCACGACGCCTACGTCGTCTTCACGAGTCAAGTCGACGACAAGCGCAGCCGACGCCGGCAACACCAAGAAGTAAACGCAGTCGCCTCTAGCACCGCCGAGTTCATGCATTGGTCGGAAAAGCCCATCAGCTGGAGCCAGGCCGACCACCCAGAGGTGATGCCTTCGCCTGGCTCTTATGCTATGGTCTTGGACGTCACCCTTGCGACGGAGAGGCGAGCTGCCAGATTTTCCCGCGTCCTGATAGACGGCGGAAGCAGTATCAACATACTGTACCGCGACACCATGGACAAGCTGAACATCAAAGCAAAGCAGCTCATGCCGAGCCGCACCGTCTTCCATGGTATCGTACCCGGCCTATCTTGCTCTCCAATCGGCAAGATCAAAATGGATGTTCTCTTCGGAGACAAAGATCACTTCCGCCGGGAAGCAATATGGTTCGAGGTGGTGGACCTGGAGAGCCCCTATCATGCGCTACTTGGCCGACCTGCTTTGGCCAAGTTCATGGCTGTGCCCCATTATGCCTATCTGAAGATGAAGATGCCGAGCTCGAAGGGGATCATCACGGTAGCCGGCGACTACAAGAAGTCCATCGAGTGTGCCATGGCCAGCAGCCGGCTGGCCGAGTCCCTCGTGGTGGCGGAAGAGAAGAAGATGCTAGAACGGGTTGTGGCCATGGCCGGCAAGCAGCCGACCTTGTCCCCCAACCCCAAGGACTGTGATGCGCAGGGCTCCTTCCAGCCTGCCAAAGAGACGAAGAAGATACCTCTAGACCCGGAGCACCCGGAGAGGTTCGCCGTGATTGGGGCGAACTTGGACAGCAAATAGGAAGGCGAGCTCGCCGACTTCCTCCGTGAGAATCGAGACATCTTTGCATGGTCCCCAAAGGACATGCCGGGTGTCCCGAAGGATTTCGCCGAGCACAAATTACATGTCCGAGCTGATGCGAAGCCGGTCAAGCAACCCCTCCGCCGACTATCAGAAGAGAAGCGAAGAATCGTGGGAGAAGAGATAGCCCGGCTCCTCGCAGCCGGCTTCATCATAGAAGTGTTCTTTCCAGAATGGCTTGCCAATCCAGTTCTGGTTTTGAAGAAGAATAACAAGTGGCGCATGTGTATAGACTACACAAGCTTGAACAAGGCCTGCCCAAAGGATCCGTTTGCTTTGCCACGGATTGACCAAGTGAGAGACTCTACAGCCGGATGCGAGCTGTTGTGTTTTTTGGATGCATACTCAGGGTATCATCAGATCAAGTTGGACCCAGCTGACCGCCTGAAGACTGCCTTCATCACACCCTTTGGAGCTTTCTGCTACCTGACAATGACATTCGGCTTGAGAAACACCGGTGCCACTTTTCAGCGTTGCATGCAGAAATGTCTCTTGAAACAACTCGGCAGAAATGCCCACGTCTACGTAGACGACATTGTGGTGAAGACAGAGAAGCGCGGTACCTTGCTGGAAGACCTGAAGGAAACATTTGCCAACTTGCGCCGATTCCAGATCAAGCTCAACCCCGAGAAGTGCGTGTTCGGAGTACCAGCCGGCCAGCTGCTAGGCTTCCTGGTCTCCAAACGCGGCATTGAGTGCAACCCTGTCAAGATCAAGGCCATCGAGAGGATGGAGATACCCACCAAGCTGCGAGATGTGCAGAAGTTCACTGGCTGCGTAGCCTCCCTGAACCGTTTTATCAGCCGACTAGGAGAGAAGGCTCTCCCCCTATACCGACTCATGAAGAAGACCACTCACTTTGAGTGGAATGATCAAGCTGACCAAGCCTTCCATGAGTTGAAGAAAATGTTGACCACTCCGCCCGTCCTGGCTGCCCCGACTGAGAAGGAGCCCATGCTCCTCTACATCGCCGCGACAAGCCGAGTCGTCAGCACTGTTGTTGTGGTCCAGCGCCCGGAGGAAGGCCGAGCCCAGCTGGTCCAGAGGCCGGTCTACTATCTCAGCGAAGTACTATCCAGCTCAAAGCAAAACTACCCGCACTACCAGAAGATGTGCTATGGGGTGTACTTCGCTGCCAAGAAATTGAAGCCCTACTTCCAAGAGCACCCCATCACGGTTGTGTGCACTGCCCCGCTCGCCGAGATCATAGGCAGCCGGGATGCATCCGGCCGGGTGGCCAAATGGGCCATTGCCTTGGCGCCTTACACAATTTTCTATCAACCCCGCACCGCCATCAAGTCGCAAGCATTGGCCGACTTCCTCGTCGACTGGGCCGAGACCCAGTACTTACCGCCGGCTCCCGACTCTACCCATTGGCGGATGCACTTTGACGGGTCCAAGATGTGCACCGGCTTGGGAGCCGGCGTCGTCCTCACCTCTCCCAAAGGCGACAAGCTCAAGTACACGCTGCAGATCCACTTCGCCGCCTCCAACAACGTGGCCGAGTACGAGGCGCTCGTACATGGGCTCCGGCTAGCCAAAGAGCTCGGCATACGCCGGATCCTATGCTACGGCGACTCAGACTTGGTGGTCCAGCAATCATCAGGCGACTGGGACGCCAAGGACGCAAACATGGCAAACTACCGATTCCTCATCCAGCAGATGAGCGGATACTTCGAAAGGTGCGAGTTCCTTCACGTGCCAAGGGCCGACAACGACCAAGCAGATGCCCTAGCACGGATCGGCTCCACCCGACAAGCCATACCGACTGGCGTCTCCCTCCAGCGCCTCCTCAAGCCGTCCATCAAGCCGTCTCCAGAGTCGGATTCCATCTTCGTACCGCCTGCGCCAGAAACAGCTGGATCCGGCTCAAGAAATCCCGCAGCCCGCACGGGGACTTCGACGACTGCCCCGGGAACTGACGTAGTCGCACCCGGCCCAGGGACCTCAGAGCCCGGCCCGGGGACTGCAACGACGCAAGAAGCAGTGGTCGACTCCAATACAACACCCAACCCACCCACCCGAGTCATGGTGGCCACGATAACAGCAGAAGAAGTCACAGCTCCCTCATGGGCCCAGCCCATCCTCAAGTTCCTAGTCAGCAGAGAGCTGCCGACTGATGAGATCGCAGCAAGACTAGTGCAACGACGAGCCGCAGCATACACAATAATCAACAGGGAGCTTGTGAAGCGCAGCGTCACTGGAGTCTTCCAGCGTTGCGTCGAGCCAGAAAAAGGAGTGGCAATCCTCAAAGACATCCACCAAGGCGAATGCGGCCATCACGCCGCCTCAAGATCCCTCGTGGCCAAGGCTTTCCGCCATGGGTTCTTCTGGCCGACTGCCTTGGAGGATGCTAAAGAAATAGTCAAGACCTGCAGAGGATGTCTAGTCTTCAGTTCCAAACAACACCTGCCGGCTTCCGCCCTCAAGACCATTCCCCTCACCTGGCCTTTTGCCGTCTGGGGACTGGACATGGTAGGCCCTTTCAAGACAGCCTGCGGTGGCATGACACACCTGCTCGTTGCGGTGGACAAGTTCACAAAGTGGATCGAAGCCAAGCCCATCAAGAAGCTGAACGGGCCGACTGCCGTGACATTCATCACCGACATCACTACTCGGTACGGCATGCCGTAAAGCATCATCACCGACAACGGCACGAACTTCGCCAAAGGCGCGCTGGCATGTTTCTGCGCGACACAGGGCATCCGACTGGACTTAGCGTCCGTTGCCCACCCGCAGTCAAACGGCCAAGTCGAGCGAGCACATGGACTTATCCTCTCCGGCATCAAGCCCCGACTGGTTGTACCACTAGAGCGATCGGCCGGCTGCTGGCTCGAAGAGCTGCCGGCTGTCCTCTGGAGTCTGCGCACTACACCCAACAAGTCAACCGGCTTCACTCCATTCTTTCTTGTGTACGGTGCCGAGGCTGTCATCCCAACAGACATCAAGTTCGACTCGCCTCGGATCACCATGTACACGGAGGAGGAAGCCAAAGAAGCAAGAGAAGACGGCGTCGACCTACTGGAAGAAGGCCGGCTGTTAGCCCTTAGCCGGTCCGCCATCTACCAGCAAGGCCTGCGCCGCTACTACAACCGCAAGGTCAAGCCAAGATCCTTCCAAGAGGGCGACCTTGTGCTCCGGCTGATCCAGCGAACAGCCGGCCAGCACAAGCTCTCGGCCCCTTGGGAAGGCCCCTTCGTCGTCAGCAAGACACTCGGCAATGACTCCTACTACTTGATCGACGCGCAAAAGCCAAGAGCACGCAAGAGAGACGACTCCGGCAAGGAGTCGGAGCGACCATGGAACGCAAACCTCCTAAGACGATTTTACAGTTGAAAAGCAGTATGTATCACGCTACCCCTTTTGTATTAAGTTACAAACCAACAGGCCCCCCGAACAGTACTCGGGGACTGCCTTTTATTTATCTATGGATGACGAGTGTCATATCCATGAATGTCTTATTACATTTTGAATTCTTGTCCGGCACCGGGTCCGACTAGTCGGCCCGGGGACTGGCCGCCTTAAGCTATATTATAAGTTCTTCCTGAAGTCAGCAAAGTAGTGCGCCGGCTCCCCAGTCCTCTCTTGTTGAAAGTCGCAGCTCAAAGAACTGACTGTCCGACTAGCAAGAGAGAAGACAGAAAGGACGCCCACACGAAAACGGCTAAGGAACAACTAACCTATATAGCAAAAAGACGGCCTCTATATACGCCTGCCGACTGTCACAACAGCCGGCTGGCCGGCTTCCTAAAAAACTTAGCTTAAGTCTGGCAGAGCTAAAAGTACTTCCCCCTCCCAAATCGGCCAGGCACTCCCCGGCTGCAGTTTTTAGAACAACTGTTTGACTAGGGAGACGGCAACCAAGGGAGGGCGGCAAAGGAAAAAAGCAGAAGGACAAAAAGCAAAAGTACAAGGAAAAGCCGATTGCATAACTTATATACATAAAGCCGCCTAAAGGCTGGCAACAGAATTAAGTTTGAATACACCCAGTGGGTGGAATTGCGCAGACTTAACCGAACATTGTTCAAAGTAACAAGACAGGAAAACAAAGAAAGAAGACTAAGGCATGACTTGGAGGCCGAGCTGGTCGGTGAAGGCAGCTCGCCGGCTGAGGGAGTGGCCGCCTAGCTGGTCCCGGCTTGACCGCCTCCCGCGGCAGGAGACGCACTCGCACGCGACGTAGTGCTGGAGGCGCGGTCAGGCTGGCCGGCTTCTCCATCAGCCGGCTCGGCGCCTTCACCCTCCTCCTCCTCCTCCTCACCCTCGTCGCTGGAGTCGATCTCCTCCGCCGAGTCCTCGCCGTACGCCGGGTCCAGCCCGAACCAATCTTCCGGCTGGGCGACTCCATTGTCGTCCACCTCGGGGGCGAAGACGTTGGTGTCGGTGTATTTGGCGATCGCCGAAGCTCGCCGAATGATGGCCGGCCGCGCCGGCTCGAGCTCCGTGTCGGCTTGCTGCCGCCAGGTCGCCAGCTGGTCCAAGTTCAGGCCGGGATACCAGGCCTTGACGAACTCCAGCGCCCGCCCGGCGCCGGAGCGAGCTGCTGACGCCTTCCAAGCCTCGAAGCGGCCGACGGCCACCTCCAGCCAGTCGGCGGTCCGGCTGGGAGTGCGCGGGACCACTTGGCCGGGCCAGAGGGCGGCCAAGACCTGCGACCCGGCACGCTGAAGCCGGCGGAGCAGCCTGTGAGCCGGCTGGATACGAGCCTGGATCGCCAGGAGCTGCTCCTCCAGCGAGCGGCCGGCGGTCGGCGAGATCTCGAAGCCGGCTTGCCTCTTCGCCTGGCGACGAGCTTCGATGGCCTGGTTGGCAGCAGTTGAGTAGCCAGGGAAGTACTCTGCGCGAAGAAGAAGAAAAGAAAAGAAGAACCCCAAATCAGAAAAACAAGTCGAAGTAGCAGATGGCAAGAGAGGATGAAGGGCAGACGACTTACCGTCAACCAGATCCTCAATCTGGCCATAGCCGGAGACCAGAGCCTGCCTGGCCTCTGCCCAGCCGGCCGCCTCCATCTCGAACTCGGCCTGGAGGGTGGCTTCGCGATCCTCCGCAGCCTTCAGCGCAGCCTTGTGGCCTTCCTCCTGGTCGGCCAGCTTCTTGACCAGGCGGTCGCGCTCCTGCACCAAGGCGGCGAGCTCCGCGTCCCTGGCACGAAGAGCAGTCTGGGACTCCCCCAGCTGTGCCCTCAGACTGGCGTTGGCCGCTGCAGAGATAGAAGAACAAGAAGAACGATGAGAAATCATCAAGGAAGATCCGAGCCGACTGCTCAGCAGTCGGCCCGAATCTCGGGGACTACACCCAGTGGGTGCGCTGACGCGCCCCCACATGAGATAAAGATCAAGTTACATACCTCGGCTTTCAGTGAGATCGGCGGTCTTCTGCGTCAGCTCTCGAGCCTGGGAGTTGAAGGCGGCCGCTCGGAGGTTGTGATAGTCCTGCAAGATGGACAGAAGATCGACGTGAGAACAAAAGCAACGATGAGAAATCATCAAGGAAGATCCGAGCCGACTGCTCAGCAGTCGGCCCGAATCTCGGGGACTACACCCAGTGGGTGCGCTGACGTGCCCCCACGAGAGAAATCAAGAAGAAGATGAGAATACTAACCCGGATGGCAGCCCGCGTGGCGAGGAATTCGTCGGTGAACTGCCTCAGCGCCGCGGCTTGGCCCTGGAGCCGGGTCCGGACGTCTTGCGCAGCGATGTTCACCACGGCTGTCCCTCCGCCTGGCGTCCACCCTGAGGTAGCGCTGGCCGCCTCCGCGTCTCGGGCCGACGAGCTGGAGCCCACGGCCGGCCGTGGCTCTGACGCCGCTTTCTGCGGCTCCGACGCGGCCTTCCCTGCGCGCCGGCTTGGCGGAACCCGGACCACCACCGCAGCTCCCGCGGCCGGCTCGCCTTCCGCCGACTGTGCGGGCGCAGGCTCAGTCTGGCCGCCTTGGGCCGCCCTAGTCGGAGGAGTCGGCCCCGGCGCCTCCCTCAATAAGATGACATCGTCGCCGCTCCCTCCCAGATCCGGCTGGGAACCACTGGCTCCTCCTGGCGAGGGATCCGCGCCCCCGGGCGCCATGGTGCGCAGGGGGGTGACCATCAAGGCCTCCCCTGCCGCCGCTTCGGCCTCGGCCTCTGCCTGGGCCGTGGCTGCGGCCTCAGCAAGCGCCTTCGCCGCCTCCTCCTCCCGAGCTGCCTGGGCGGCGGCTGCCCTCCGTGCCTCCCCCTCCCGCGCTTCCTGCTCCTCCCGCACCTCCCGCGCGTTCTTTTCCGTCGCCTCCAGGAGGGCGGCGCGGGGATCTACGCGGCGGGTGGTGCTCCCAGAGCCCCCTGGCGACTCGACAACGGAGCCGGCAGTCGCCCGCTCGAGTGACAGTGGAGCTCTGATCAAAGAAAAGAAGACAAAGGTTCAGAAAACCACCCAAGAAAAGAAAGAAGGAGAATACACAGAAAGAGAGAAAGCTTACGCTGACACAGCCTGCGGCTGCTTCACCACTCTGCGGAAGCGAGCCGCCTTCGCGGCCGCCTCTTCCCGCCTGGTGGCCGCCGCCCCACCCCTGGGCTTCTTCGACCGGCTACCGAACATGCCCTGGGTGGCGCGACGTTTCTGGCCTCTACCCCGAGCAGGCTGCGCGCCGGAGGAGCCCGCGCCGCGTCCGGAGGCTGGCTGATGGGGCGGGACGGCTTCGGCTTCATCCTCGTCTGGCCAGTCGTCGAAGGTCGCGGAGAACCCGGCGTCGCCTGCTTCGCCGCCGGCCGGCTCGGTGGCATCCTCCATATGGACCGCCCCCAGATCGGGGTCCTCCTGGTCGTGCTCGGTCCGGTCGGGGACGAAGCGGCGCTCCACGTCCGCTCCGCCGGCCGGCCGAAGCAGAGGATTCTGTCAAAAAACGAGCCGACTGAGTTAGAGTCGGCCCAGAGGAACTCGGCGACAAAGCTGAGAGAGAAAGAGAGAAAAAGAGAAGGGGAGCGTACCGTAGGCGGAGGATTGGCGCGGCTATATGGCTCCTTGCCTAATTGCCAGTCGTCGGGAAGCTGGCAGTTGGCGAGGTAGTTCACCATGTCGGCCGCGTCGGCCTGCGGCATCTCCTTGGTGCACATCCGGCTCGGATCGAGCTGGCCGCTCATCTGACAGATCAGATGAGGCCGGCTCTGGAGCGGGAGGACCCGGCGCGTGACGAACGCGGCCAGAAGGTCGGGCCCCGTCAGGCCCTCCGACTGGACCATCACCCGCAGGCGGGCGATGGCGGCGTTCCCTCCCTGCGATAGCGTCATCGCCCGGAAGGACCACTGGGGCAGCCTCCCCGCCGGTGGGCCGGCTACGTAAGCCGGCAGGTTGATGTAGTCGCCCCGGGGAGCGATGTTCCGCACGTAGAAGTATGATTTCTGCCACTTCTTCACCGATTGGATCAGCGTGATGACGGGGAAGGGGTTGTCGGCGCCCGATCTCCGCGACGCGATGAAGGCGCCAGTGTGGGCCGGCACGCCCTTGCTGCGCGTACCCAGCTTCGACTGGAAGATTTCCCCCCAGAGCTCGAGGGTGGGGAGGACGCCGAGATAGCCCTCGCACAGGGTGACGAAGGCCGACAGCAGCACCACCGCGTTGGGGGTGAGGTGGTGCGGCTGGAGCTGATAGAAGTCCAGCCAGGAGCGGAAGAAGGCGCTCACTGGCAGTCCGAAGCCGCGCAGGAAGTGCGAGCGGAAGACCACCCGCTCGCCCTCCTGCGGCGCCGGCCTGACCTCCTTCTCCGGCGCGAGGCGGACCTCCACTTTGTCCGCGCTGGGCAGACGCCGGGTGTCGCGGAGGAAGTCGATGTGGTCGTTGTGGACGGTGGAGCCATCCCAATCCCCGCCGAGCTGCTCTACGTGGGGAGGCATAGCGGAGGCTGGCATGGCGGCGGAGGAGCGTGCGAAGGAAGAGCGCGGCGGCGAGGCGCTGTCGCAGGAACGAGCAAGGCGAGAAGACGGCGGAAGTAGGAGGAGCGTGCGAGGGCCTGCCGCCCTCCACCTCCCCCTACTTATAGCCTCACGCGGCCGAAGAGGCCGGACGTGGGGGGGGGGACGTGGGATTAACTGCGCCCACTCCCCCACGTCTCGCGTTTATTACGCATAAGTGCGAGCCGAAACTGCCGCACGGAACGTGCGGGCGGTTCCGGGATACAAAAGATCCACGCCTGGGCTGGGGCGCGAACGTGGCGGGCCCCCTCTCTGCGGCAGCGTCCCGTCTCGCGCGTGGGCTGGCACGCTTTCCGGCTACGTGGCGCGCCGTCGGCCCGCGGCCGGCCCGCAGCCCGGCGCACAAGCCCGCGGGTTCCCGCCTCCCGACTCCAGAAGAATTCGACTAAGGGCGGCGCGCCTGCACCAAGGCCGGCTCCCAGCTGCCGGCTTGTCATGATAGGAAGCTGACCGAGCTTCTCGAACCCCACTCCACCTCGAAGCCCAATCAGCTTCGGGGACTACTGTCGGGGTAAACGACCACGGGTAGCTTAACCGACTACCCCTGGTTCTTCAGAAAATTTATCAGGCCTTTGGGCCTTCAAGCACTCCAAGCATTTGGGCCGCCTTCCCCGGCCGGCTACCACTAAAGCCGACTCCCGGAAGGCGACCCAGCCTCACCGACTCCAAGAAGCCGGCCAAGAAGAACGCCGACTCCTAGAAGCCGGTCGAGACCACAACCGCCCCTACATAACGACGACCTGACAGGGCATGGCCACAGTGCGGCCCACGACCCCCGAAGCCCGAGGCAGGCATGGTTACAGGAGGCCGTACGGGAGGGATGTCTCCCGTGCGGCCGGGCACTGTACCACGCCAGCTACGACGTCATCCATGACCCACTCCTGCACGGCCCAAGGACTGCGGGCCCCTTCAGCCAGAGGGAGGCGTGAAGGCGGCCCGGCCTTTCCTAGTCGGCCAGGAGCATAGCCGGCCTCCAGAAGCCGGCGACTCCCTTCCTCGAAGCAAGAGCCCATCTAAGGAGACAAGACGAGGTGAGGCTACAGTGATAGCCCCCGACGCGGATCACTGTAGCCATGCTTACCTCGACAAAGCCCTCATCATCAGAGGCGCGGCTACAGTAAGCAGCCGCCGACAAGACCCTAGGCGGTGGGGCCGGCCTGCCAACCGAGTAGCCGGCAGCCGGTGGGACCCACCAGCCGGCGGGACCCAGCAGCCGGCGGAGGAGCCGGCAGGCGTAGACACTGACGGCTGGGGCCAGTTCCCAGTTGGATTACCATTGTACCCCCGGGGGGTAGGCCTATATAAACCCCCCGGAGCACCCATGCAAAGGGTTGGCACCTCTGCATGTTTGGCTTCCAAGCATAGCACACGCACACACACACCATAGATAGAGAGAAGCAAGAGCTAGCCTTGTTCTTCCTCTCCCTTGATCCCAATAGCTCTAGGAGCGATTGTAGCTACTCTTTATCGAGCTAGTGATCATGCGGAGACCCCGCAGAGCAGGACTAGGGGTGTTATCTCCTCGGAGAGCCCCGAACCTGGGTAAGATTCGCCGGCGTGCATGTCTTCGCCTCATTCCGTTTCCAGGCACCGGCGACGTTTTATTGGCTCCCACAATGATAAGCCATCCTTTGGCATATGTCGCACCAACCACCCGACACTTCTGATTGTTTAGGACTGCCGTCCGATTCTATGTTTGGAGGGCTGGTCGCATCCTTTCGCTGGTGAGTATCCAGCTCTTCCTGATCGGCGATCCGAACATAGTCCGTCTTCGTTATAGAAGAAGACTCGCCGTCCTCCTCGTCGACTACCGCAATCTGGTGGGTGACCGGTGGAGTCTTGATTTCTCCTTGATCGGTTTTAGGCCCGATCCGATCGTAATCTGCGGTGATTCCCAAAGTGGCGATGCGATCTAGGAGTTCGTTCAAGGACGAAAACTCTGCCGGATCCATCTGCTTGGAGTGCTCGGAGTTGATGCGAAGGGGGTTTTCGATGGCCCGAGAGGTCATCGTTGGCTCAATGGCCGAACGGGCGATCATAGTAAAGCCGCCCAGCCGGAGGGTTTGGCCTGGGGCCAGAACTCCCCCGGAGGTGATGTTGTATTTAAGGACAAGGCGATGCATCGAGCCCTTTGTCGAAGTCACAGTGGTACTCTCAATGAAAGCACCAATGTTGGTGTCAAAACCGGCGGATCTCGGGTAGGGGTCCCGAACTGTGCGTCTAGGATCAATGGTAACAGGAGACGGGGGACACGATGTTTACCCAGGTTCGGGCCCTCTCTATGGAGGTAATACCCTACTTCCTCCTTGATTGATCTTGATGAATGTGAGTATTACAAGAGTTGATCTACCACGAGATCGTAATGGCTAAACCCTAGAAGTCTAGCATGTATGACTATGGTAATGAATATATGCCATCCGGACTACGCCCTCCGGTTTATATAGACACCGGAGGGATCTAGGGTTACATAGCGTCAGTTACATAAGAAGGAATCTTCATAGTTGATCGCCAAGCTTGCCTTCCACGCCAAGGACAGTCCAATTCGGACACGGGTACAGTCTTCGGCCTTCATGTCTTCACAGTCCATCAGTCCGGCCTATGGATAACAGGCCGGACGCCCGAGGACCCCTTAGTCTAGGACTCCCTCACCCGTCGCCCGCCGCCCCTCGTCGCTGCCCTCGTCGCCGCCCCCGCGCCTCCCCGTCCCCGTCCCCGTCGTCGCCGCCCCGGCCGTCCCCGTCGCCGCC